>NC_079196.1:220241623-220281623 GCF_029499605.1 Hyla sarda | reverse complement strand
GTTGTAGTTTATGTCACTGTGTATTATAGGATCTTATAACTGTCAGGGTATGATGGGAGTTGTAGTTTATGTGACTGTGTATTATAATATCTTATAACGGTCAGGGTATGATGGGAGTTGTAGTTTGTATCACTGTGTATTATAGGATCTTATAACTGTCAGGGTATGATGGGAGTTGTAGTTTATATCACTGTATTATAGGATCTTATAACATCAGGGTATGATGGGAGTTGTAGTTTATACCACTGTGTATTATAGGATCTTATAATGTCAGAGTATGATGGGAGTTGTAGTTTATTTCACTGTGTATTATAGGATCTTACAACTGTCAGGGTATGATGGGAGTTGTAGTTTATATAGCTGTGTATTATAATATCTTATAACTGTCAGGGTATGATGGGAGTTGTAGTTTATATAACTGTGTATTATAATATCTTATAACTGTCAGGGTATGATGGGAGTTGTAGTTTATAGCACTGTGTATTGTAATATCTTATAACTGTCAGGGTATGATGGGAGTTGTAGTTTATAGCACTGTGTATTATAATATCTTATAACTGTTAGGGTATGATGGGAGTTGTAGTTTATACCACTGTATTATAGGATCTTATAACTGTCAGGGTATGATGGGAGTTGTAGTTTATATCACTGTGTATTATAGGATCTTATAACTGTCAGTGTATGATGGGAGTTGTAGTTTATATCACTCTGTGTTATAGGATATTATAACGGTCAGGGTATGATGGGAGTTGTAGTTTATATCACTGTATTATAGGATCTTATAATGGTCAGGGTATGATGGGAGTTGTAGTTTATGTCACTGTGTATTATAGGATCTTATAACTGTCAGGGTATGATGGGAGTTGTAGTTTATGTGACTGTGTATTATAATATCTTATAACGGTCAGGGTATGATGGGAGTTGTAGTTTGTATCACTGTGTATTATAGGATCTTATAACTGTCAGTGTATGATGGGAGTTGTAGTTTATATCACTCTGTGTTATAGGATATTATAACGGTCAGGGTATGATGGGAGTTGTAGTTTATATCACTGTATTATAGGATCTTATAATGGTCAGGGTATGATGGGAGTTGTAGTTTATGTCACTGTGTATTATAGGATCTTATAACTGTCAGGGTATGATGGGAGTTGTAGTTTATATCACTGTATTATAGGATCTTATAACATCAGGGTATGATGGGAGTTGTAGTTTATATCACTGTGTATTATAGGATATTATAATGGTCAGGGTATGATGGGAGTTGTAGTTTATACCACTGTGTATTATAGGATCTTATAACTGTCAGGGTATGATGGGAGTTGTAGTTTATACCACTGTGTATTATAGGATCTTATAACTGTCAGGGTATGATGGGAGTTGTAGTTTATATAACTGTATTATAGGATCTTATAACTGTCAGGGTATGATGGGAGTTGTAGTTTATATCACTGTATTATAGGATCTTATAACGGTCAGGGTATGATGGGAGTTGTAGTTTATATCACTGTATTATAGGATCTTATAACGGTCAGGGTATGATGGGAGTTGTAGTTTGTATCACTGTATTCTAGGATCTTATAATGGTCAGGGTATGATGGGAGTTGTAGTTTATATAACTGTATTATAGGATCTTATAACTGTCAGGGTATGATGGGAGTAGTAGTTTATACCACTGTGTATTATAGGATCTTATAACTGTCAGGGTATGATGGGAGTAGTAGTTTATATCGCTGTGTATTATAATATCTTATAACGTCAGGTATCGCTGAGGCGGCGCGGACACTCGCTCATGTTTCGTATATTTAGGGATAATTTCAGGTTCTGTTCTTGGCTCAGATGAACAAGTAATAAAGTAAAGATCAGAGAAGTTTACAAGAAGATCATTGTCTGCAGCCGGTTATAATTACACTGCGGTTCCCAGAACTAATTGTGGGCACCCAGTCTGCGGGCGAGTGTCAGCTACGTGGGCGAGCCGGGTCACAGAGGGGCAGGTGAGGGGAACAGACACAATAGGAAGACCCCCTCAGAGACAAGACATCTGGGCCCATTTGGTGACATCACATTTGGTTAGTGGATCCCGCCCACTATGACATCACCAGCCTATGTGTAAAGTCCCATTGATTTAATCTGTTCTGTCACTCAAACTGAGCAGCCAATCAGACCGAGGAAAGGATCACCGCTTCATGAAGGGAATAGAGATGTGGACGGAGACAGAACACGGCAGCCAATCAAATCAAAGGAATTATCTAGGCTAGAAATGATTTTTAGCCAAACCAAAGGAATGGTCACAGATGCCGGAGATGAGGTGTTAAGTTAAGAAGTTAGTTATGGATAAGGTTAGTGAATAAGGTTAAAAAATATGAAGACATTTTATATAAAAATAGGAAATTTGGAAGTAAGGAAATGTATAGATGGTCATCATGGGAAAGCTAGGTATCATCCTTACCAGAAAGCATCATCCTTACCAGAAAGTATCATCCTTACCAGAAAACATCATCCTTACCAGAAAGCATCATCCTTACCAGATAGTATCATCATTACCAGATAGTATCATCCTTACCAGATAGTATCATCCTTACCAGATAGTAGCATCCTTACCAGAAAGTATCATCCTTACCAGAAAGTATCATCCTTACCAGAAAGCATCATCCTTACCAGAAAGCATCATCCTTACCAGATAGTAGCATCCTTACCAGAAAGTATCATCTTTAACAGAAAGTATCATCCTTACCAGAAAGCATCATCCTTACCAGAAAGCATCATCCTTACAGATAGTATCATCCTTACCAGATAGTATCATCCTTACCAGATAGTATCATCCTTACCAGATAGTATCATCGTTACCAGATAGTATCATCCTTACCAGAAAGTTTTTTAGGAGGTGGGTTCTGACCTCTCTCTATTTTTATATTTCTAGATTGATTAGGGTCAGGTAGTAATGCCAGGCTGAGGGGTGGGTAATGGGGGGTTATTTATTTTGTAATTGTTGATTACTATGTTTGGAAACTTATATAAATGAAGTATTTTTTTTTAAAGTGGGCAGAGACAGAACGCATTGTGGCCAATCAGATCATAAGAATCTAGGCAGAAGATTATGTTTGAATCTGACACTCTGTAGCCAATTAAACCAAAGGAATAATCACAGATTGTCAAGTGGGCGGAGACAAAACACCTTTGTAGCTAATAAGATCAAAGGATTGATCACATGTTCAGATGAGTCATACAGTGGGTGGAGACAAAATATCTTTGTAGCCAATCAGATCATGGGGATGATCACATATTCAGGAGATGAGTTGTCAAGTGGGTGGAGACAGAACACCCAGCTGCCAATCAAATCAAAGGAATAATCTAGGCAGGAGATTACTTTTGAATCTGACACTCTGTAGCAAATCAAACCAAAGGAATGATCACAGACTGTCAAGTGGGTGGAGACAGAACACCATTGTAACCAATCAGATCATAGGAATGATCACAGACTGTCAAGTGGGTGGAGACAGAACACCATTGTAACCAATCAGATCATAGGAATGATCACAGACTGTCAAGTGGGTGGAGACAGAACACCATTGTAACCAATCAGATCATAGGAATGATCACAGACTGTCAAGTGGGTGGAGACAGAACACCATTGTAACCAATCAGATCATAGGAATGATCACAGACTGTCAAGTGGGTGGAGACAGAACACCATTGTAACCAATCAGATCATAGGAAAGATCACAGACTGTCAAGTGGGTGGAGACAGAACACCATTGTAACCAATCAGATCATAGAAATGATCACAGATTCTGGAGACGAGTTGTCAAGTGGGCGGAGACAGAACACCTAGTGGCCAATGAGATCATAGGCAATGAGTCATACAATGGGCGGAGACAACATTGTAACCAATCAGATCATAGGAATGATCACAGACTGTCAAGTGGGCGGAGACAGAACACCTTTGTAACCAATCAGATCATAGGAATGATAGATTCTGGAGACAAGTTGTCAAGTGGGCGGAGGCAGAACAAATCTGTAACCAATCAGATCATAGGAATAATCCCACATTCAGGAGACGAGTTGTCAAGTGGGCGGAGACAGCACACCTAGTGGCCAATGAGATCATAAGCAATAAGTCATACAGTGGGTGGAGACAGAACACCTTTGTAGCCAATCAGATCATAAGAATGATCACCAATTCAGGAGATAAATTGTCAAGTGGGCGGAGACACATTGGGGCCAATCAGATAATGGGAAAGATGCCTTCAGCGGGAATAGATTGTACTGGTCTGTTTAATGCAGGAGTCAGTGTAACAATGTTTTATTGCTGAGGCTGAAAACCTGTCCTGACCTGATACTTCTCACAGCTGAGGGTTTGTTACAAACTAACAGCCTAAAAAAAAAAATAAAATAAACTAAACCACAACTCTGGACTTCAAAACGATACATTGTTACGAACCGTGAGGACAGATTTGTGCTGCTGAATAGTGTGGAGCGAAAATATTCGAAAATGCTAATTGTTACCGCGAATATCGTCACTTCCCGATTTTGCGTATATTTAGAATATAGTGATATATATATTCGGAATGACGAATACTCTTATTTTTTTTGGGCAAATATGCAAATATCGGCACTTCCAGGAGAGGACACTGATCCTTCCCTTCTTTTAGGTGAAAGATATAATGGCGCATGCGCACAAGGCGAATTTCATTACGAATTTTCGCATGGATAAAAAAAAAAAAAAAAAAGAGAATAAACATAGCGAATATGCAAATTTCGTGAACATAGGAGGAATATTAATCCATATATTCGCGAAATATTGTCAATTCGAATATGGCCCCTGCCGCTCGTCACTACTGCTGAAGCGTTGAGCTCACAGAGCATTGTCTAGACTGGATGCAATTGGAATAAAATACAGTGTTCTGAGGCCCCTAAATGCATTGTGTTCCCAACCAGTGTGCCTCCAGCTGTTGCAAAACTACAACTCCCAGCATTGCCCGGACAGCCAACGGCTGTCCGGGCAATGCTGGGAGTTGTAGTTTTGCAACAGCTGGAGACACCCTGGTAGGAAAACACTCCTCTGATAGATAGAGGCAGATGGTTTTGCTGTCTGCGGTGCCGATCTGCGCTGATCAGTGATCGGCATCGCCCTACTGGGTGATAAGGATCGCCCCATTTGCTGCTATGTTTGCAGGCACTGATCACTATCACACTGGTGACCCGGGGCCGCTGCCAGGATCCAGGGAGCGAGTCATGATATTAGGCGGCATTCACACCACGTTTTTGCAATACAGTCCCCGTATCAGGTTTTTGATAAAAAAAACGGATTCCTCAAAACCGGACTTAGGCGCCGGTAGAGATGAGCGAACTTACAGTAAATTCGATTCGTCACGAACTTCTCGGCTCGGCAGTTGATGACTTTTCCTGCTTAAATTAGTTCAGCTTTCCGGTGCTCCGGCGGGCTGGAAAAGGTGGATACAGTCCTAGGAAAGAGTCTCCTAGGACTGTATCCACCTTTTCCAGCCCATCGGAGCACCGGAAAGCTGAACTAATTTATGCAGGAAAAGTCATCAACTGCCGAGCCGAGAAGTTCGTGACGAATCGAATTTACTGTAAGTTCGCTCATCTCTATTAGGCGGCATTCACATGTCGTTTTTGCAATACGGTTGCCGTTTCCGGTTTCATTGAAAAAAAACGTATCGAACCGTATTGCAAACCGTATATATATATATATATATATATATATATATATATATATACACACATATATAGACATTTCATTGTAAACCGTAGCATCAGGTTGTGTACGTTTTGCATCATTTACGGGTTTATACGGTTTTTAACGGTACACCAAACCGTAGTCTACTACGGTTTCGTGTCCCGGTCAAAAACCGTATCCAACCTGTATACGGTTATTTTAAAATGTAGTTCTATGGTAACCGTATTGAACCGTATGTGCGTACGGTTACATCCGGTTTGCACAATACTGTTTTTCTTTTTCTTTTTTTTTTTGGAAATTCAATAAAAAAAAAAAGAAGAACTTTATTTAAAATGTTGACAAATATAAAACCGTATCCGTTTTTTTTTCAAGGAAAACGTATTAAAACGTATGCAAACGGACATCGAAACCGTATACGGTTAAAAAACGTGCAGAGCCATATACGGTTGCATACGTTTACGTTCCGGTCCGGTTTGGAGATATATACATTTTTTTGTACAGAAATGGGACACGGCAACCGTATTGCAAAAACGAGATGTGAATGCGGCCTAAACTTTATCGAAACGTGTGTACACATTATAACCCGTATACGGTTTGAAAAATGATGTCGGGTTGCATCCGTTTTTTAAGAAAATATTGTATACGTTTTTAACTTTTCACTTCATTATGAATAAAGTTTCACTTGTTTGATTGAAATTCCAAGAAAAAAAAACTGTGCAAAGTCAAAAACCGTACGGTGAAAACCGGATGGGACCGAACGCACATACGATTCTGTACGGTTCCCATTGACTCCCATGTTAAAAAATAAATAAATGTATGCGTTTCAATACGGTTTTTCACCCGGACCAAAAACCATGGTAGGGAGCACGCACCCCACGTTTTTGCTATACAGTTCCCATATACGGTTTCAAGTTAAAAACCGTACGCAACCGTATAGAAAACCGTATGCATTGACTTAGCATTGTAAACCGTTTGTCAAACGCATCATCCGGTTTAGTCCATTTTGCGTCTTATCCAGTTTTTTTTTCCCTGTACCCAAAACCATAGACTACCACGGTTTTTGGTCCGGGTGAAAAACCGTATTAAACCGTATACGCTTTTTTTTTTTTTTTTTTTTTTTTTTTAACATGGGAGTCATTGGGAACCGTACAGAACTGTATGTGCTTTTGGTTCCATCCGGTTTTCACCATCCGTTTTTTGACTTTGTACAATTTTTTTTCTTGGAATTTCAATCAAACAAGTGAAACTTTATTAAAAATGGAGTGAAACGTTAAAAACTTATAATTTTTTTTCTTAAAAACGGATGGAACCGGACATCATTTTTCAAGCCGTATACGGGTTAAAATTTGTACACAGGTTTCGATACAGTTTAGTCCGGTTTTGAGGAATCAGTTTTTCATCAAAAACCTGATACGGGAACTGTATTGTAAAAACGTGGTGTGAATGCAGCCGTAGACCATGGTTTTGGGTACGGGGAAAAAACGGATAGAAACGTACAAGGCGCAAAATGGATTCAACCAGATGCGTCTTTTGCCGTACGGTTTTCAATATGGTTCCGTACGGTTTTCACATTGAAAACGTATACGGGAACTGTATAGCAAAGCGAGGTGTGAACGGCGCCTCACACAGGGTTATGACACATGATATTCCCAGCTGTGTCCTGTATGGGCAGGGGAGACGGTCAGGGCGATGACATTGGCACAGAGGTGTGAATGAGGTCTGGGGGGTCCGGGGCAGGGGGGGGGGGGCACTATATCACAGCAGGAGCATCTGTTAGCACCAATGTGCTAATGCAGAGGAGGGAGGGGGCCCAGATAAACATAGGGGCTTGTGTATGTATATGGAGATACCCCCCACCCACTGCCAGGCTGAGATACAGGGTCAAAGTCACATATACAATGGTGGGGAGGGGGGACGTAGTGCTGAGGCAGTATCACACATGAGAAGATTAGATACATGGGCTCAGCAGAAAGTATCACACAAGAGGATTAGATACATGGGCTCAGCAGAAAGTATCACACATGAGAGGATTAGATACATGGGCTCAGCAGATAGTATCATATATGAGAGGATTAGATACATGGGCTCAGCAGATAGTATTACACATGAGAGGATTAGATACATGGGCTCAGCAGATAGTATCATATATGAGAGGATTAGATACATGGGCTCAGCAGAAAGTATCACACATGAGAGGATTAGATACATGGGCTCAGCAGATAGTATCACACATGAGAGGATTAGATACATGGGCTCAGCAGAAAGTATCACACATGAGAGGATTAGATACATGGGCTCAGCAGATAGTATCACACATGATAGGATTAGATACATGGGCTCAGCAGAAAGTATCATACATGAGAGGATTAGATACATGGGCTCAGCAGATAGTATTACACATGAGAGGATTAGATACATGGGCTCAGCAGATAGTATCATATATGAGAGGATTAGATACATGGGCTCAGCAGAAAGTATCACACATGAGAGGATTAGATACATGGGCTCAGCAGATAGTATCACACATGAGAGGATTAGATACATGGGCTCAGCAGAAAGTATCACACATGAGAGGATTAGATACATGGGCTCAGCAGAAAGTATCACACATGAGAGGATTAGATACATGGGCTCAGCAGATAGTATCACACATGATAGGATTAGATACATGGGCTCAGCAGAAAGTATCATACATGAGAGGATTAGATACATGGGCTCAGCAGATAGTATCACACATGATAGGAATAGATACATGGGCTCAGCAGATAGTATCACACATGAGAGGATTAGATACATGGGCTGAGCAGATAGTATCACACATGAGAGGATTAGATACTTGGGCTCAGCAGACAGTATCATACATGAGAGGATTAGATACATGGGCTACGCAGATAGTATCACACATGATCGGATTAGCTACAAGGGCTGAGCAGATAGTATCACACATGAGAGGATTAGATACATGGGCTCAGCAGATAGTATCACACATGAGAGTATTAGATACATGGACTCAGCAGATAGTATCACACATAAAAGGATTAGATACATGGGCTCAGCAGATAGCATCACACAAGAGGATTAGATACATGGGCTCAGCAGATAGCATCACACATGAGAGGATTAGATACATGGGCTCAGCAGACAGTATCACACATAAGAGGATTAGATACATGGGCTCAGCAGATAGTATCATACATGAGAGGATTAGATACATGGGCTACGCAGATAGTATCACACATGATCGGAATAGATACATGGGCTCAGCAGATAGTATCACACATGAGAGGATTAGATACAATGGTTAGCAGATAGTATCACACATGAGAGGATTAGATACAATGGTCAGCAGATAGTATCACACATGAGAGGATTAGATACAATGGTCAGCAGATAGTATCACACATGATAGGATTAGACACATGGGCTCAGCAGATAGTATCACACATGAGAGGATTAGATACATGGGCTCAGCAGATAGCATCACACTTGAGAGGATTAGATACAGCATTTCAACACACAGTATCACACATGATTGAATTAGATACAGGGGCTCAGCAAATAACATCACACTTGGGAAGGTTAGATGCAGCGGCTCAGCAGACAGTATCACACAAGATAGGCTTAGATACAGCATCTTAGCAGACAGTACCACACATGATAGGATTAGATACAGCGGCTCAGCATATTGTATAACACTTGAGAGAATTAGATACAGTGGCCCAGCTGACAGTATCACACATGATAAGATTAGATACAGCAGCTCTGCAGACAGTATCACACATGATAGGCTTAGATACAGCATTTCAGCAGACTGTATCATGCATGATAGGCTTAGATACAGGATTTCAGCAGACAGTATCACATATGATAGGATTAGATACAGCGGCGCAGCAAATAACATCACACATGAGAGAACTAGATACAGAAGTTCAGCCGACAGTATCACATGTGATAAGATTAGATACAGTGGCTCTGCAGACAGTATTACACATGAGAAGATTAGATACAGTGGCTCAGCTGACAGTATCACACATGGGAGGATTTGATACAGCAGTTCAGCCGACAGTATCACATGTGATAAGATTAGATACAGCGGCTCTGCAAACAGTATTATACATGAGAAGATTGGATACAGCTGCTCAGATGACAGTATTGCACATGGGAGGATTAGATACAGCAGCTAAGCACACAGTATCACACATGATAGGATTAGATACAGCAGCATTGCAGACAGTATCACACATTATAGGATTAGATACAATTAATCAGCAGACAGTATAACACAATAGACTTAGATACACAGTTCAAAAGAGTAAATCAGGATTAGATACACCCGTTTAGCAGATAGTATCACACATGGTAGACTTAGATACAGCAGTTCAGCAGTCAGTATCAAACATGATGGGCTTAGATACAGTAGCTCAGTAGCAGCTGTTCCCTGTATTTCCCCCCTGTGCCCGCAGTGTATCCCCCGCACAGATATTGGCTCCTATGATTGCGGTACTTTATGAATCAGGAGCAGGTGCGGTGCGGTACAATCCCAGCTTTGTTTGCGGTCCGCACTGTTCTGGATCCAAAAATAATTACAGTGCAATGGGGGGGGGGTATTCTAAAAATGGGCCGAGTAATAAGACCATATCAGACTAATTCGCTACAGGACACTTCAAGATGCTGGATCCTTCTTAAAGGGGTACTCCACTGGAAAACATATTTTTAAATTAACTGGTGCCAGAAAGTTAACCAGAATTGTAAATTACTTCTATCACAAGATCTTAATCCTTCCAGTACTTATCAGCTGCTGTTATGATCCACAGGAAGTTCTTTTCTTCTTGAATTTCCTTTCTGTCTGACCACAGTGCTCTCTGCTGACACCTCTGTCCAAGTCAGGAACTGTCCACAGTAGGAGTAAATCCCCATTGAAAACCTCTCCTGCACTGGACAGTTCCTGACATGGACAGAGGTGTCAGCAGAGAGCACTCTGGTCAGACAGAAAATAACTTCACAACTTCCTCTGTAGTATACAGCAGCTGATAAGTACTGGAAGGATTAAGATTTTTAATAGAAGTAATTTACAAATCTGTTTAACTTTCTTGCACCAGTTGATTTAAATTTTTTTTTTCCAGTGGAGAACCCCTTTAAAGAGACAAAAGTAAGCAGTTTATAATAGTGCTGGAGTGGTATCCAGGAGTGGATAAAGCAGTGTTTCCAAACTGATGTGCCTCCAGCTGTTGCAAAACTAACTCCCAGCATGCACGGACAGCCAAAAGCTGTCCGGGCATGCTGGAAGTTGTAGTTTTGCAACAGCTGGAGGCACACCAGTTGGGAAACACTAGGATAGAGGGATAACCCTACCTAAGATTAACTAAATTAACACAGAAAATAATAAAAGTATTACAATTATAAATTGAATCTTTTGGTGACACAGTGCCACCTAGTGGGAACTAACTAGTATTTCAGGAGAAACAATTCATGTCTGTGACATCGCTAAAAGGCAAAATCTAATTACATACCTGTGCTTTATAGATCCATTATAGAGGCAGACAGAGGTATTTATCATGTAACAATATTATGGTGAAGAATATAATACTGCTCTTATATACAAGAATATAACAACTATAATACTGCCTCCTATATACAAGAATATAACTACTATAATACTGTCCCCTATATACAAGAATATAACTACTATAATACTGCTCCTATATACAAGAATATAACTACTATAATACTGCTCCTATATACAAGAATATAACTACTATAATACTGTCTCCTATATACAAGAATATAACTACTATAATACTGCTCCTATATACAAGAATATAACTACTATAATACTGCTCCTATATACAAGAATATAACTACTATAATACTGCTCCTATATACAAGAATATAACTACTATAATACTGCTCCTATATACAAGAATATAACTACTATAATACTGCTCCTATATACAAGAATATAACTACTATAATACTGTCCCTATATACAAGAATATAACTACTATAATACTGCCCCTATATACAAGAATATAACTACTATAATACTGTCCCCTATATACAAGAATATAACTACTATAATACTGCTCCTATATACAAGAATATAACTACTGTAATACTGCTCCTATATACAAGAATATAACTACTATAATACTGCTCCTATATACAAGAATATAACTGCTATAATACTGCTCCTATATACAAGAATATAACTACTATAATACTGCTCCTATATACAAGAATATAACTACTATAATACTGCCTCCTATATACAAGAATATAACTACTATAATACTGCTCCTATATACAAGAATATAACTACTATAATACTGCTCCTATATACAAGAATATAACTACTATAATACTGCTCCTATATACAAGAATATAACTGCTATAATACTGCTCCTATATACAAGAATATAACTACTATAATACTGCTCCTATATACAAGAATATAACTACTATAATACTGCCTCCTATATACAAGAATATAACTACTATAATACTGCTCCTATATACAAGAATATAACTACTATAATACTGCTCCTATATACAAGAATATAACTACTATAATACTGCTCCTATATACAAGAATATAACTACTATAATACTGCCTCCTATATACAAGAATATAACTACTATAATACTGCTCCTATATACAAGAATATAACTACTATAATACTGCTCCTATATACAAGATATAACTACTATAATACTGCTCCTATATACAAGAATATACCTACTATAATACTGCCTCCTAGCTGAGAGGTTGTGTCTGTGTAGCTCTCCTGATGTCTGGAGAAAGCCCAGGGAGGGGCCACCCTGGGTGGGGAAGCTCCCCAAGCAAGGCCCAGGCTTCTCGGCCTATTCTGGGAATTAATCCCCAGACACCTCAAACCCTGAATGAACTTCCAAAAGTTGATTTGGAAGATGGAAATGTCCGGAATGTCAGTAGTCTCAGTGCAGCAAGAAGCACAGATGAGAAGAAAGTTGTGGAAGTGAAGAAAGACACTTCATCAAGTCAGGTAATGGCTGCAGGTACAATCCACCCCTCCCGCAGTCAGACAGAGGAGAACATCCCTGGAGAAGCAGACCATGCAGGAGAATCTGCAGCAGCCTGTCCTGATACGTTCTGACCGCACACGATACGGGAACGGGAGCAGCGCAAAAGTTACAAGCACGCCAGAGGGGACCAGAGGGAATACACCAGGAAGGCTTCAGGGGGCCACAAGTGCGGTCACTGAGAAGAACCAGGGGCCCAGTCCCCAGTCTGGAGATTGTGACCCTGCAGCAGTGACCACAGCCGCACCGAGACAGATCCCACCTCAGAAGCAGAGTCCTGTGAGTACCCCACCAGCACGGCCCCCCAATACTCAGCGGGCGCCTGAACTGTGTTTGGCCGAGCAGATCCCAGCTCTGGTAAAGAGACTTGAGACTTTAAAAAAGACAAAGTTACAGCTGCAGAAACAGATAGACTGTGTGTACAAACTAAAGGCAGCAAACCCCAATAACCAGGCTGTACATGATAAGAAGCTGAGCTCCCTCGCTGTGCAGCTCGCTGACACTGTGCAGGACATGGAGGACGTATTGGACCAGATGGGACCAGTCGCTGAGACCTTCAGGAATCAGCAAAGATTTGAGGGATATAAGGAAAGACCAGCAACAAAGTCATCTACATCTACTGCTGAACCCAAGTCTTCAGCCTCACCAGGGGACACCCAGCAGTCCTGTGCAAGACAAGAGGACATCCAGCAGTCCTGTGCAAGACCACTCCTCAGACCAGCCAGCTTCCCTTTTGCAAAAGGGGATTTGTACAGGCAAGGGGGAACAAGCGTCCAGCAACATCAGAGACCTGCAGAGACTCCTCCAGAGGTACCACAAGTCCCAGCAGTCAGCACGGTGAAGCAGGACTATGGACACATACCTGAAGGTAACTCTGTAACCGTTGTGCAGTCACCACAAGCCCCTGGGGGCAGTAGAGAGCAGCAGGACTGTGGACTCTTACCTGAAGGCAGCAGTGCAGCAGAGAGTTCACAGGACATGGCTCTGCAGGGCTTGCTGGGCTCTGTAGTGCAGGATCATTCTGCCAGTGACTGCACTGATATGACTGTATGTGATATTACTGATAATGTGTCTGCAGAGGGGAGCGCTTCACAGTCTGTGTGGGATCTGGGGTCATCTCTGGGGTCAGGTCCACCATTAGTTCAGCCTTCAGAGGCTTGTGACCCCCAGAGTATAGAGGTTGATGGTGGGGAGGGGGCTGTACAGTCTGATGCACAACACTTTCCCCCTTTAGTCACACAAGTGTCAGACCCCCCTAGTACGGCTGGTCAGCAGCCACCACAGCGCCCCCAAGTACAGCAGGAGGGTAGAAGTAGTGGCGCCTCCTCTGGTAATGCCTGGAGTCGGGGGTCACCATTCATGTCCAATGTAACCTACACGGGTCAGGCTTTCAAGAGGAGGAACGTGGTCAGGTTCAGACATAGAGGGGCCAAGGAGGAGCTGCCTGACAGGAGGTTTGTGGTCCGTGAACTTCTGTGCCACCAAATGGGCTTCCTGCCATCTAACATCCTGGCAGTGATAAACCTTCCTGACAGGCAGGGCTATGACGTCAGCTTCAAACTCATGTCTGACCTGGACCGCTTCTGGGCCCATGTCACCCGGGTGAGAGATGCTAATGGCTGGAATAAGTTCAGCTTTGTCCCCATCTCCAGACCGGACACAGCGAATGTCACCATTATATTCTGGAACGAGTCTGTCCCCCCCCAGGATATTGTCGTATGGTTAAAAAGACACTGTGACCTAATGTCAGACCTGACTAAGACCAGGGATGAGGACGGCATATGGACGGGAGGGTGGAAGGTCCTGGTAAAGTTACGGCAGATTAATAACATTACCCAACATCTGCCCAATTCATTCTTCATTGGCCGGGAGAAAGGGGTTTGTTTCTATGCAGGTCAGCCCAGAAAATGCTTCAAGTGTGGGAAGACCGGTCATATCGCGAGTGTCTGCACCCTGGTGAAGTGTAATTTATGTGGGGAGATCGGCCATGTCAGCGCCACCAGCCAGAATATCCGCTGCAACCTCTGTGGCAAGACCGGTCACTCCCACAGGGACTGTCCTGACGCCTGGCATAACATCTGTAAGGACTTCCCTGATGAGGACCTGCTGGAGGGGGCAGAGGACCTGGAGGAGGAGACGTTGGTGTTAGGGTCAGCAGTGACACAGCCCGAGCCTCAGCATAACATGGGTGACACTAGCGGTGACAATATGGGTGACAATATTGGTGACACTAGCGGTGACAATATGGGTGACAATATTGGTGACACAGTGCCCGACCAGTCCCAGCCAGGACCCACTGAGGGGAACAGGGAGGTCACTGAGCAGGTTGTGGCCATGTCTTCTTCTGCCCCAGCATCAATAAATCCGCAGAAGAGACGGAAAAAAGATAAAACCAGTCGTAGGCCTGAGGAGGGATGGACCACTGTCCAAAAACCCTCCAAAAAGAAAGTAGACCCCGGGATAGGTGTCATGTCCATCACAAATAGGTACAGTGTCCTATCAGAGTCAGACGTTGAGGAAGAGATGGAGAGGGAGCTAAAGAGAGTGATAGAGGAATTTAATGAAGACCAAGAGGGTGATCCCCCCACAAAAAGGAGACCCCCACAAGATAAACGTCTGTCCGAATCGGACATGGAAACAGGTGGTCAGCAGGAGGGCTCAGACTCAGATCTGTGATGATGGGGGTGACATCTCTGCTTCTTCTGCTTTCCTTTGTTATGATGGCCGACTTTACCCTTAAAGTGTTCTCCAGTAATGTGAACAGTGTCAGAGTGAGGAGGACCAGACACGTCGTTTATGACCATCTAAAGTCTATTGATGTCGATGTCTTCTTCTTACAGGAGACACGTTTAAATACTCTAGGACTGTTACGTGAAGCAGAGCAGGAATGGCGGTCTGGTCCATCCTTTTGGTCACTGGCTGTGGAACCAAGTGCCGGGGTCTCTATCCTGTTTACCACCAATGATGTAACTGTACATAGGCTGACAGAGGTATTGATGGGAAGGTGCCTAATGCTAGAAGTTACTATTCGGGGTAGAAGGCTCCGACTCATTAATATCTATGGTTCACAGACAGTGACTGAAAGGGTTAACCTTTATAATGAAGTGAAGCCATATCTCTTCACGTCTGTCCCCGTCATCTTGGCCGGAGATTTTAATGCCTCCAGAACATCTAGTGACAGAACATCTAATAGACCTCTAACCCGAGACTCCAAGGTCTTAAACAACATCATTCTACAGGCCGGGTTGTCAGATGTGTTTGTGCAGGGTGGTCGGAAGGCAAAGTTTACCTATTTCTGTGGTGGAAGAAGCAGTAGGATAGATTTAGCTCTGGTTAGTCCTACAGAGACCATGGTGAGAAAGATGAGAAAGTCGTCCCTTATTCTGACCATCTGGCCTTATATTTTTGTCTGGGTGTCACACAGGGTCCTGAGACAGGTAGAGGGTTGTGGAGACTGAATTCCAGCCTATTAGAGGATCCTTCTGTGCAGAGACAGGTTCACTCTCTTATACAGGGTCAGCTAGAGAGGGTGGACTTCTATGATGATATGGCCGCCTGGTGGGAGGATGTCAAGGATGAGATCAGAACCCTCTTAAAGAGACTGTCAGTTATAAAGGGGAAGAGTAAGTATGGCCAGTATCTCAAGCTGCGGAAAGAATTGGAGTCACTGTATTCGGCGGGTGGGGACCAACAAAGGATTGACCGGCTGAAATCTGAGATAAGGCAGTATCAGTACAGCAGGTATACCTCCCTGAGATGTTCGAGAGATGTAAAGCCCTGAGGTGTGGGAGATATATTGTCAGTCTTGACCAGGCTAAAGCCTTTGACAGAGTAGATCATGAGTATCTATGGGCCACTTTGTCAAAGTACGGTATTCCGGGACAATTCATCGATTGGCTGAAGACTTTGTATTGTGAGGCCGAGAGCTTTCCTCTGATCAATGGTTGGCAGGGTGACACCTTCAGGGTTGAGGCGGGGGTGAGACAAGGTTGCCCACTGAGCCCGCTGCTGTATGTATTTGCCTTAGACCCGTTTCTGAGGTCACTGCAGGAGTGTGGTTTTCAGGGGGTGCCGGTCCCCCACTGCTTGCCCCTGAGTGTTGTTGCCTACGCGGATGATGTGACCGTAGTGATATCTGAGCCTCGTGAGGTGGAGATGTTGTCTGCAGCCATCAGAAGTTACTCGGAGGCCTCAGGGTCTCTGGTCAACCTTGAGAAGAGTCAAGCTCTCTGGATATCTGATTCTGATCCAGACTTTGATCTGCCCCAATTTGTGAGAGCCTCCTCCTATATTAAAATCCTAGGGGTCAAATTCGGGAGGGACGATAACGCCAAACTAAATTGGGAAGAGAAGTTGGAAGCCGGAAATGCAAAGGTTCAGCGATGGAAGAACTGGAGGCTGACCTATAGAGAAAGGGTTAAAATGTTGAAGACTTACCTGGTCCCCGTCTTCTTGTATGTCTCTGTTGTTTTTCCTTTGCCAGAATCTTTCTCTGCTCGGCTCTTTAGCCTGTTCTTCCAAATGTTCTGGGGGAACAGGTTAAACCTGATAAAAAGAGGGATTACTTACCTACAGAGGAGAGAGGGTGGGTTGGATATGCTGAATCCAAGGGTGTTCTTTGACTCCATGTTTCTAAAAGTTAATTTTGGTTGCCTGGACTCAAACAACAGCTCCCTGTGGGCGAATAGTATCAGGGACTGGATATTGCCTTTTGCAGAGTCTTGGGTGCGAGGCGGCAGTCTCAAGAGGGGGAGATGGACGCGTGGCTACCTCCCCCCGTATCTGGAATACGGGCTCAAATGTCTGAAGAGATGGCGCATTGAAAAGTCCTATATAGAGAGTAAGCCAAGGAAGGACCTATATGTGAGGATCTGTAGGGCTTTCTTCTGTTCTCCACTTGCCTTGAGGGATTGTGTGACCAGCACTTTACAGGAAAGCCTTAGGTTCCTCAATGGGAAACGACTCCCTGCTAAATTCCATGATGTAGCTTGGCTGTCACTTCATAGGAGGCTCTTTGTCAGGGGTAACCTGAAATATCTAAGTGTCTCAGATAGGAACTGTCCTCTGGGTTGTCAGCAGGAGGAGACTATGGAGCATTTCATATCTGACTGCAGGGGCGGGAGGAGGATATTGGAAGAAGTGTCCAGTAAGCTGAACATCCCATTACTGCAGTCCCTGACATATCCTGACATCATCTACACTGTACCATCCAGTAACAGGACTGTAGACAGGGGGACAATGTACCTTATAATTACTATCACTAAATATTACCATTGGCACATGAGAACTAGAGTGTCCATACACAACGAGCCATTCCACCACATCACAGCAGTAAGACAGATCATGTCCGAGCTCCAGTGGGTAAAGTCATTAGAAATAAAGAGAAACCAGAATAATAAGAAATTATGGAGGAATGTTTCTTTGGTTTGACACAGATGATGTCATGTTTTTTTTTTTTTTTTTTTGTGTTTTTCTTTCCCAGCAAATTTGGGCTTTTTAAGTTTATTATGACTCTATACACACTCTAGTTGAGTAGTCATTGTGTGTACAATGCTTGTTAATTTTGTTTTGTATTGTAAGAATTTATTTTTGATTGTACTTTTGTGTGCGTTTTCACAATAAAAATTGCCTCCTAGCTGAGAGGTTGTGTGTGTGTAGCTCTCCTGATGTCTGGAGAAAGCCCAGTGAGGGGCCACCCTGGGTGGGGAAGCTCCCCAAGCGAGGCCCAGGCTTCTCGGCCTATTCTGGGAATTAATCCTCAGACACCTCAAACCCTGGATGAACATCCAAAAGTTTCTTTGGAGGAAAGAAATGTCCAGAATGTCAGCAGTCTCAGTGCAGCAAGAATAAAAGATGAAAAGAAAGTTGTGGAAGTAAAGAAAGAAACTTCATCAAGTCAGGTAATGGCTGCAGGTACAATCCACCCCTCCTGCAGTCAGACAGAGGAGAACATCCCTGGAGAAGCAGACCATGCAGGAGAATCTGCAGCAGCCTGTCCTGATACGTTCTGACCGCACACGATACGGGAGCGGGAGCAGCGCAAAAGTCACCAACACGCCAGATGAGACCAGAGGGAGTACACCAGGAAGGCTTCAGGGGGCCACAAGTGCGGTCACTGAGAAGAACCAGGGGCCCAGTCTGGAGATTGTGACCCTGCAGCAGTGACCACAGCCGCACCAACCCAGATGTCACCTAAAGAGCAGAGTCCTGTGCTAGGACCAAGCAGAGGGACAACTGAAAGAAGCCATCCTGTGAGTACCCCACCAGCACGGCCCCCCAATACTCAGCGGGCGCCTGAACTGTGTTTGGCCGAGCAGATCCCAGCTCTGGTAAAGAGACTTGAGACTTCAAAAAAGACAAAACTACAGCTACAAAAACAAATCGACTGCGTGTATAAACTAAAGGCAGCAAACCCCAATAACCAGGCTGTACATGACAAGAAGCTGAGCTCCCTCGCTGTGCAGCTCGCTGACACTGTGCAGGACATGGAGGACGTATTGGACCAGATGGGACCAGTCGCTGAAACCTTCAGAAATCAACAGCGGTTTGAGGAATACAAGGAAAGACCAAAGTCATCTCCATCTACTGCTGCACCCAAGTCTGCAACATCACCAGATGACATCCAGCAGTCCTGTACAAGACAAGAGGACATCCAGCAGTCCTGTGCAAGACCACTCCTCAGACCAGCCAGCTTCCCTTTTGAGAAAGGAAATTTGTACAGGCAAGCGGGAGAAAGTGTCCAGCAACAGCAGAGACCTGAAGAGATCCCTCCAGAGGTACCACAAGTCCCAGCAGTCAGCACGGTGAAGCAGGACTATGGACACATACCTGAAGGTAACTCTGTAACAGTAGTGCAGTCACCACAAGCCCCTGGGGGCAGTAGAGAGCAGCAAGACTGTGGACTCTTACCTGAAGGCAGCAGTGCAGCAGAGAGTTCACAGGACATGGCTCTGCAGGGCTTGCTGGGCTCTGTAGTGCAGGATCATGCTGCCAGTGACTGCAATGATATGACTGTATGTGATATTACTGATAATGTGTCTGCAGAGGGGAGCGCTTCACAGTCTGTGTGGGATCTGGGGTCATCTCTGGGGTCAGGTCCACCATTAGTTCAGCCTTCAGAGGCTTGTGACCCCCAGAGTATAGAGGTTGATGGTGGGGAGGGGGCTGTACAGTCTGATGCACAACACTTCCCCCCTTTAGTCACACAAGTGTCAGACCCCCCTAGTACGGCTGGTCAGCAGCCATCACAGCGCCCCCAAGTACAGCAGGAGGGTAGAAGTAGTGGCGCCTCCTCTGGTAATGCCTGGAGTCGTGGATCACCATTCATGTCCAATGTAAACTATACGGGTCAGGCTTTCAAGAGGAGGAACGTGGTCAGGTTCAGACATAGAGGGGCCAAGGAGGAGCTGCCTGACAGGAGGTTTGTGGTCCGTGAACTTCTGTGCCACCAAATGGGCTTCCTGCCATCTAACATCCTGGCAGTGATAAACCTTCCTGACAGGCAGGGCTATGACGTCAGCTTCAAACTCATGTCTGACCTGGACCGCTTCTGGGCCCATGTCACCCGGGTGAGAGATGCTGATGGCTGGAATAAGTTCAGCTTTGTCCCCATCTCCAGACCGGACACAGCGAATGTCACCATTATATTCTGGAACGAGTCTGTCCCCCCCCCCAGGATATTGTTGTGTGGTTAAAAAGACACTGTGACCTAATGTCAGACCTGACTAAGACCAGGGATGAGGACGGCATATGGACGGGAGGGTGGAAGGTCCTGGTAAAGTTACGGCAGATTAATAACATTACCCAACATCTGCCCAATTCATTCTTCATTGGCCGGGAGAAAGGGGTTTGTTTCTATGCAGGTCAGCCCAGAAAATGCTTCAAGTGTGGGAAGACCGGTCATATCGCGAGTGTCTGCACCCTGGTGAAGTGTAATTTATGTGGGGAGATCGGCCATGTCAGCGCCACCTGCAAGAATATCCGCTGCAACCTCTGTGGTAAGACCGGTCACTCCCACAGGGACTGTCCTGACGCCTGGCATAACATCTGTAAGGACTTCCCTGATGAGGACCTGCTGGAGGGAGCAGAGGACCTGGAGGAGGAGACGTTGGTGTTAGGGTCAGCAGTGACACAGCCCGAGCCTCAGCATAACATGGGTGACACTAGCGGTGATAATATGGGTGACAATATGGGTGACAATATTGGTGACACTAGCGGTGACAATATGGGTGACACTAGTGGTGACAATATGGGTGACACTGTAGGTGACACTAGGGGTGACAATATTGGTGACACAGTGCCTGACCAGTCCCAGCCAGGACCCACTGAGGGGAACAGGGAGGTCACTGAGCAGGTTATGGCCATGTCTTCTTCTGCCCCAACATCAGTAAACCCACAGAAGAGACGGAAAAAAGACAAAACCAGCCGTAAGCCTGAGGAGGGATGGACCACTGTCCAAAAACCCTCCAAAAAGAACGTAGACCCCGGGTCAGGTGTCATGTCCATGACAAATAGGTACAGTGTCCTATCAGAGTCAGACGCTGAGGAAAAGATGGAGAAAGAGCTAAAGAGAGTTGTAGAGGAATTTAATGAGGACCAAGAGGGCGATCCCCCCCACAAAAAGGAGACCCCCACAAGATAAACGTCTGTCCGAATCGGACATGGAAACAGGTGGCCAGCAGGAGGGCTCAGACTCAGATCTGTGATGATGGGGGTGATATCGCTGATACTTCTGCTTTCCTTTGTTATGATGGCCGACTTTAATCTTAAAGTGTTTTCCAGAAATGTGAACAGTGTCAAAGTGAGGAGGACCAGATACGCTGTATATGACCATCTGAAGTCACTTGATGCTCATGTATTTTTCTTACAGGAGACTCGTTTAAATACTCTAGGACTGTTACGTGAAGCATAGCGGGAATGGCGGTCTGGTCCATCCTTTTGGTCACTGGCTGTGGAACCAAGTGCCGGGGTCTCTATCCTCTTTACCACCAATGATGTAACTATACATAGGCTGACAGAGGTATTGATGGGAAGGTGCCTAATGCTAGAAGTTACTATTCGGGGTAGAAGGCTCCGACTCATTAATATCTATGGTTCACAGACAGTGACTGAAAGGGTTAACCTTTATAACGAAGTAAAGCCATATCTCTTCACGTCTGTCCCTGTCATCTTGGCCGGAGATTTTAATGCCTCCAGAACAACTAGTGACAGATCCTCTAATAGACCTCTAACCCGAGACTCCAAGGTCTTAAACAGCATCATTCTACAGGCCGGGTTGTCAGATGTGTTTGTGCAGGGTGGTCGGAAGGCAAAGTTTACCTTTTTCTGTGGTGGAAGAAGCAGTCGTATAGATTTGGCTCTGGTTACTCCTACAGAGACCATTGGTGAGAAAGATGAGAAGATCGTCCCTTATTCTGACCATCTGGCCTTATATTTTTGTCTGGGTGTCACACAGGGTCCTGAGACAGGTAGAGGGTTGTGGAGACTGAATTCCAGCCTATTAGAAGATCCTTCTGTGCAGAGACAGGTTCACTCTCTTATACAGGGTCAGCTAGAGAGGGTGGACTTCTATGATGATATGGCCGCCTGGTGGGAGGATGTCAAGGATGAGATCAGAACCCTCTTAAAGAGACTGTCAGTTATAAAGGGGAAGAGTAAGTATGGCCAGTATCTCAAGCTGCGGAAAGAATTGGAGTCACTATATTCGGCGGGTGGGGACCAACAAAGGATAGACCGGCTGAAATCTGAGATAAGGCAGTATCAGTACAGCAGGTATACCTCCCTGGTTCTTGAACGGGATTATGGGTCCTTAGGGTCTCCTGATCCCTTTGAGAATTGCCGGGAGCGGGTGGCAAATAAATCTGTCACCGGTCTCACTGACTCCCAGGGTGTTTTGCAGGAATCTCGGGAGGGTATCCTGGGGGTAGTGAGATCGTACTATGCTGACTTGTTTCAGAGGAAGGTTTTGGATAGAGACAAGATGACCCAATTCTTGGAGACAACTCCGCTCACTGATACTAATGATTTGGACTTTTCTCCTTTGACAGCAGAATTGATGGTGGCAGAGGTCAAAGAGGCCATTGATAAGTTACATCTGAAGAAGGCACCAGGTCCAGATGGGATAACAGCAGAATTCTATAAGACATTCAGAGACCTCTTGGCTCCAATCCTCGTGGATGTTTACACAAATTGTCTAGAAAGTCACCTGATGCCTCCATCCATGAGAGTGTCCTCGCTGATTCTGCTGTCTAAAGGTAAAGAGCCGAGTGACATCAAGAACTGGAGGCCAATTGCCCTCTTGAATGTCGACAGGAAGATTCTGGCAAAAATCCTGTTTTCTAGGTTAGTTTGTCTGTCCCCGACACTGTTGGCAGGCTGTCAGTATGGCACAGTAAAAGGGCGGAACATCTCTGGGGCAGTGATCTCCATAAGGGAGATGTTCGAGAGATGTAAAGCCCTGAGGTGTGGGAGATATGTTGTCAGTCTTGACCAGGCTAAAGCCTTTGACAGAGTAGATCACGAGTATCTATGGGCCACTTTGTCAAAGTACGGTATTCCGGGACAATTCATCGATTGGCTGAAGACTTTGTATTGTGAGGCCGAGAGCTTTCCTCTGATCAATGGTTGGCAGGGTGACACCTTCAGGGTTGAGGCGGGGGTGAGACAAGGTTGCCCACTGAGCCCGATGCTGTATGTATTTGCCTTAGACCCGTTTCTGAGGTCACTGCAGGAGTGTGGTTTTCAGGGGGTGCCGGTCCCCCACTGCCTACCCCTGAGTGTTGTTGCCTACGCGGATGATGTGACCGTAGTGATATCTGAGCCTCGTGAGGTGGAGATGTTGTCTGCGGCCATCAGAAGTTACTCGGAGGCCTCAGGGTCTCTGGTCAACCTTGAGAAGAGTCAAGCTCTCTGGGTATCAGATACTGATCCAGATTTTGATCTGCCCCAATTTGTGAGAGCCTCCTCCTATATTAAAATCCTAGGGGTCAAATTCGGGAGGGACGATAACGCCAAACTAAATTGGGAAGAGAAGTTGGAAGCCGGAAATGCAAAGGTTCAGCGCTGGAAGAACTGGAGGCTGACCTATAGAGAAAGGGTTAAAATGTTGAAGACTTACCTGGTCCCCGTCTTTTTGTATGTCTCTGTTGTTTTTCCTTTGCCAGAATATTTCTCCGCTCGGCTCTTTAGCCTGTTCTTCCAAATGTTCTGGGGGAACAGGTTGAACCTGATAAAAAGAGGGGTCACCTACCTAGAGAGGAGAGAGGGTGGGTTGGATATGCTGAATCCAAGGGTGTTCTTTGACTCCATGTTTCTAAAAGTTAATTTTGGTTGCATGGACTCAAACAACAGCTCCCTGTGGGCGAATAGTATCAGGGACTGGATATTGCCTTTTGCAGAGTCTTGGGTGCGAGGCGGCAGTCTCAAGAGGGGGAGATGGACGCGTGACTACCTCCCCCCGTACCTGGAATACGGGCTCAGATGTCTGAAGAGATGGTGCATTGAGAAGTCCTATATAGAGAGTAAGCCAAGGAAGGATCTATACGTAAGGGTTTGTAGGGCTTTCTTCTGCTCTCCGCTTGCCTTGAGGGATTGTGTGACCAGCACTTTACAGGAAAGTCTAAAGTTCCTCAATGGGAAACGACTCCCCGCAAAATTCTTTGACATAGCTTGGCTGTCGCTCCATGGGAGGCTCTTTGTCAGGGGTAACCTGAAATATCTAAGTGTCTCAGATAGGAACTGTCCTCTGGGTTGTCAGCAGGAGGAGACCATGGAGCATTTCATATCTGACTGCAGGGCCGGGAGGAGGATATGGGAAGAAGTGTCCAGTAAGCTGAACATCCCATTACTGCAGAACCTGACGTATCCTGACATCATATATGCTGTACCATCCAGTAACAGGACTGTAGACAGAGAGACAATGTACATAATTATAACAATCATTAAATATTACCATTGGCACATGAGAACTAGAGTGTCCATACACAACGAGCCATTCCACCACATCACAGCAGTAAGACAGATCATGTCCGAGCTCCAGTGGGTAAAGTCATTAGAGATACGGAGGAACCAAAATAATGGGAAATTATGGAGGAATGTCTCTTTGGTTTAACACAGATGATGTCATGTTATTTTATTACATTTTTTTGTGTTTTTCCTTTTCCAGCAAATGTGGACTTTCTAAGTTTAATATTACTCTGTACATACTCTAGTTGAGTAGTCATTGTGTGTACAATGCTTGTTATTTTTGTTTTGCATTGTAAGAATTTGTTAATTGTAATTTTGTTTGTTTTCACAATAAAAATTGCCTCCTATATACAGGAATATAACTACTATAATACTGCTCCTATATACAAGAATATAACTACTATAATACTGCCTCTTATATACAAGAATATAACTACTATAATACTGCTCCTATATACAAGAATATAACTACTATAATACTGCTCCTATTTACAAGAATATAACTACTATAATACTGCTCCTATATACAAGAATATAACTACTATATTACTGCTCCTATATGCAAGAATATAACTACTATAATACTGCCCCTATATACAAGAATATAACTACTATAATACTGCTCCTATATACAAGAATATAACTACTACAATACTGCTCCTATATACAAGACTATAACTACTATAATACTGCTCCTATATACAAGAATATAACTACTATAATACTGCTCCTATATACAAGAATATAACTACTATAATACTGCTCCTATATACAAGAATATAACTACTATAATACTGCCTCCTATATACAAGAATATAACTACTATAATACTGCTCCTATATACAAGAATATAACTACTATAATACTGCTCCTATATACAGGAATATAACTACTATAATACTGCCTCCTATATACAAGAATATAACTACTATAATACTGCTCCTATATGCAAGAATATAACTACTATAATACTGCCTCCTATATAAAAGAATATAACTACTATAATACTGCCTCCTATATACAAGAATTTAACTACTATAATACTTTCTTATAGTTACCGTATCCCCATCCCCCATGTGTCTGTTTTTACTCCATCCCAATCCAGGACCCCCTCACTTGGAGTTCCCTCAGTGCGGCAGAGTTCATGTGAGAACACTCACCCCCATCATCCCTTACGGTGGTAATTTATGCGTCTCTGTGGTGATGGCGGTAATGATAGGTTTTATATAATGTGATTTATTCTCTTAGTATTTCGCTCTCCATGAGCCGTAAATGATAAACAGGTTGATTTTCGCAGCGCGTTCGCAGGCCGGGTGCTGAACTACGCCGGACCCCCCCCCCCTATATACGTGTTATATTGGCGGTCGGGTGTGTCTGCCTATTAACCACGGGCTGCCGGTTATTATTCCCCGATAAGTGATATGTATGGATGTTGCGGCAGGAGTCGGTTTGGGGCCCCTGCGGCTTCATGTGGAGCCTTGTCCTCTGCCAAGTATACAGAAGCTACAACCGTAATAATGTCTGCCAGGAACTCCCTGCCCTGCAGCTGCCAGGAGCCCCGCACATAAATTATCATCCTGGCATAGAACGCCTGAGGGTGACACAGAAACGAACACCGCAGCGAGGCCCTGACTAATCCACAAAAGCCTAAGATTAGGAATATTCCTTGTATTTAACTTTATTCCACTATGTAACTGTGTATCAATAAAAAAATAAAAAAAAAAATAAAAAACGCGCCACCCCTGTCCTCAGGTTGTGGGTGGTAATACACCTCGGCACCATTTGCTTTAATATAATTGAACTGCAATACCGCACGCAAACTGAAGATGAGAGTGGCGCTATTTAGGGAAGGAAGCAGCTCTGTTTCTGGAAATGTATCACAAGATAGAGCAGTGTTTCTAAAGTGATGCGCCTCCAGCTGTTGCAAAACTACAACTCCCAGAATGCCCGGACAGTTATTGTATTTAACTTTATTTAACTGTGTATCAACAAAAAAGAATTATATATATATATATATATATATATATATATAAAATAAAAATTAAAAAATTAAAAAAACGCGCCAACCCTGTCCTCAGGTTGTGGGTGGTATTACACCTCGGCGCCATTCGCTTTAATAGAATTGAACTGCAATACTGCATGCAAACTGAAGACGAGAGTGGCGCTGTTTAAGGAAGAAAGCAGCTCTGTTTCTGGAAGTGTATCACAAGATAGAGCAGTGTTTCTTAAGCGATGCGCCTCCAGCTGTTGCGAAACTACAACTTCGGGCAGGCTGGGAGTTGTAGTTTTGCAACAGCTGGAGGCAGACTGGTTCGGAAACACTGGGATATGGCATAAGTGTCTGACCGCTGGGGTCCGACGATCTCCAGAACGTGGACCGTTTCTTACTGCGGAGCCCACCAATCCCGGCGACGACGAGATTACGGTATACACAACGGGTGTACGGTATAATGACGTTCAGGGGCATAGGAACCCCCACAAATCTAGCATTTTAACTGGGCATGGATTTACATGGTGGGACAAAGAGGACGGGACCCCTCAATGTTACTACAAAATTTAGTTTCAGGCTCCTCACCCACAGATTCACCCATTATCAGTCCCCCCCCCCCTTCCCCCCAGGATGATTTCCTGGGGGGATGCCCCCCTATCCTGGATCTTACAGCCATGCAAATGAGCCTTCTTAGAGGTGACAGAGTGGTGGCTAAACAGTGTGTTGGAATGTAAGACAGAAAATTGTGACGCCAGGGTAGTGTTAACCTACACACTCAAGGGATAGCAGCTTCCTGAGCCAAACGCTGGGGCAGTAAAACCACAGGTGTGGGGTTACGGAAACTACTTCTACTGAACATTCTTGCTGACAGATGGTACAGTCCATCCAATATAACAGCAGGCTTTGGTAGTGCAATAAATGGGGTACAGTTGCAGAGATCGTCACTTTAGATCACTGAGCACTCTGGGACTTGTAGTTATAGTGCAGCTATTACGACTTAACATGACTTTATACTGACTTTAAAATTAATTAAGTACTTGGGGTACTTCATGCTACATCCACGGAATTGCTTACCGCTAGGGTTGGACTTTGACTTATGGACTGAGGTGGCTGGAGGAACCTCACTCTCACTATCCATGACTTGCGCTATGGGGCCCTTTTGGGTCTCAGGCACTTCTCCCCACAACTGGACTTTGACTATACTGCACTGCACTCACTATCCTCTCTCCTTCTCTCACCTTCTTCTCTCCATGAGCTAGACTGACTCCTCCCTGTCTTGACAGACCAGGGGGCTTAGGGCCTGACCCTAATTGGCCACAGTGATCACATGACACCTCTGCAACCTTTTCCTTAAAGGCACAGTACACTTTATACAAGATGAACAAAATACATTGGCATAAAACATAAGACAATAAACACAATATTAAATGACAAGTTCCCTGAAGCTGTGGTCCGAAACAGACACCCGAGTCAACTTCTACCTGACAGGGCAGGCAGAGTAGGATGTTCTGTACCGGGTCACCACAACAGGTCCACGGAGGAGCAGAGGGAAGGCAGTGACAACCCCACTGTGCATATATAACCGCACATGCAGAAGCCATTGATGAAAATAGGTCTTGGGTGGTCTGCTTTTTTCTTGTGGAGACCACCACAGAGTTTTATAGGCCAGTACTTCTTGGGGAAAAAGGTGCGTAAATTAGCACTTCTGAAAACAAGAAGGAAGCTGTGCGTGTAGCGCCACCGCTCTCCGGCTGAGAGTAGCTGCACCTTCCAGCATGCCTGGAGAGCTGCTGACTGGGCATGATAGGAGTTGTAGTTTCTTAAAGGTTGGAGATGACTAGAGAGACTGATTCTACTGGTGGTCTCCAGAAGCAGAAACAGACCCTAAACCCCCTTCCTCCCAAGACTTACGTTTTGATATAATTTATAGTAGTCTCTGGGGAACATGACCACTTCTCCAAAGGAGGGGAGGAGAAGAGGGGGGAGTACTGGTTGAAGACCTCCATGGTAGATCTCTTTGTACAGGTTGCCTCAGGCAGGCTATACTAGAAGAGCGACGATTTAACTGATCAGTGCATTGCAATAGCATCTAATGGTTTCTTATCCAAGTCTCCTAGGCATGCTGGGAGTTGTAGTTTGAGGCACAGCTGGAGGCATACTAGTTGGGAAACACTGCCCTAGGGGGACTTCAAAAATATAAAAAAAAAAAAAGATTTAAAAAACAAAACAGCAGTTCACCTTCCTGGCACTAGATGGTGCTGTGCAATGCACAAATCTTAGTTACATCTGTTGTGCTTGGAGTTTGGTGACTTTAGGCTACTAAAAGACATAACTTTTATTTAGCTTTTTTTTAGTTTTTTTGGCTTGAGGGGAAAAAACTCACAAAAAACTGCCCCCTCATTTTTTGGGTAGGAAAAACACCAACATTAAAAAAAAAATAAAAAAAAAAAAAAAGTAAAGTATTGTACAAATCTGTTAAAATTTCTGGCGCCAGTTGATTTGAAAAAATTTTTTCCGCCAGAATACCCCTTTAAGCTTCAGTTTAAAAAAACCGCAGCATGCATAGTCTTCAATGGTAGGAGAATTTAAATGCCAAAAAATATGTCATGTGGGTATAACATTGGCATTTTTTTCTACTCTTGATCCCTTTTTTTTTTCTGTGTGAAAAACTGCCAAATGCTCAAAAAGCAATTTCTGCAAAAATGAAAAAACTGCTGACAAAATGGCAGGAAAAGTGTCAAAATGCAAGAATTTGCGTTGGCAGATTTTTTTTTTGAATGGATTCATATTACCTGCACTGATACACAGTGGGGTAACAATAAATTTTGGGGCCCCCTGCGAGACCTACTGAGGAGGCCCCTAAGCTCCTCCCCCACAAGGTATGCCACACCCATGCCAATGTACCCCACCCATACCAAATTGCTCCACCCATAGGCATTTTCTATGGATGTATAACGAGCATTTGTAAGTAATACTTGGGGGTTGTCTCCTGTCAAAATCTGATGCTGGATCATGGACGTACGCCCAAAGTCTGTAGGATGCTTACTGAAGGCTTCGTGGTGCCTCTTGGCGACATTCATAACCCCGTTGACTTGATCCTTCGGGGTGGTTTTGTCTCCCACTTGAAGTTGCGCCCACCAGGGTTTGGGGGGACTTTCCACGGAACCTGGAGTCACTTGGGCTGCTCGTTGTCGAGCCACTTCGCGTTCTGATAGAATATCACCTGGCTCTAGAAGATACAACTGGGCCACTGGAGTGTACTTTGGTAGGATGGTGGCCACACTTGACAGATTGACTAACGGGACGGGAACTTTCCCATAAATAATGGTGACTACGCCTTACTGCTCAAACTAGTGGATGATCTTCCAACTGGATATTCTCGAAAAAGGCTTGATAGTCCTTGTTTCTCACTCAGGGACGGGCACGGCACCACAGTCTCTGTGTGAGTTTGTAAGGTCACTGACCTGATGTCTTGAATCCGTACTTTGCAAACTTCTCCTTGTCGATTGGCAAACTTCTGCTCCACTCGGAGAACCTTTAAGTGGTGCTGCGCAGCCCACAGGCCTAAGGGGGACATGTATGGGAGAGAGGCATGCAAAGAATCTACTATGTCAGTAAAACAATGTTTCACGATATTCATCCCCAATATGAGTTCTGCAGACCCCTTATCAGACACATCAGTTTCAATCACTCCCTGTCCCTTAAGCACACGTTTCCCCACTTGAATAGTGGGCCCCCAATATCCATGCCACTACCTTGACATCAACATCGTCAGGTTCACACAACAGATTAACATTCCAATACTTGTAAAACATGTCTTAGGGCGTTCTGGAGTTGTGACTGCTGGCGGTTTTCCTGGGGACCGGTCCTTGACCCCAGGGGGAATTCCGTTTAAACCCCAGCAGGGCATTGTCCAGTGTCCAGACTTGTTACAGTGGGTGCAGAGGGGTCTATTACTCCCAGAATACCTAGCGGGTGAAGGAGCACAGTAACTGGGATTATATGGGGCAGGAGTAGAGGGGGTTTCTCTAGGCAAGGATTGCTCACGGGAAAGTGGAGCATGCCGGGTGGCGAGCTCCTGGATAACCTTAGTCAATTGTGCAAGGTCTGCTTTGTAAGTCTGAATCCGTAGAGACTGACATGGCTGGACTGCAGTAGGGAAAGTTGAACGGGGCAGTATAGGCCTGATCGGCGCCCCTGAGGGCTCCTAAGCAGGTGCAAGGGGGGTACAAACATCTTTAGACTCAGTCCCGGACTTAAGCACTTGAATAGCCAGTCTTTTAAAAGCGGGGAAGGAGAGACTGGGGTTCTGAACTGATAGCATTCTCAACTGGGCTATGTCCCACTTATTATGAGCCTCATCGATAAATCTGTCCATTTACACCTTGTTGCCCTGCTCGGGCGTGATACCATCTATTTCTTGAACAGTCTGTAGGGCATTCTGTAGGGCTACAGCATAAGCTCTTAGAGTCTCACCTGGTTTCTGTCGCCTTTCATACAGCCGGAGACGTACCTCTGACGGAGAATGTGACTCAAATACCTGGTACAGTCCTTCAAAGATCTGTTCTACAGTCGCCTTCTCGGAGGCAGGCCAGGTCCGGACTTCCTCAAGTGCTGGTCCTTGTAGTTATCCTGTGAGCAGCTGCACCTGTTGATTAGGAGGGAGAGAGTAAAAGACAAACTAACTCTGGATCTTCTCTTTGAAATCCCTCAGGGTGAAGGGGTCTCTGTTGTAGGTAGGGAGGACAGGTTTCCCCATAAATATCAGTGCAGACACTGGAGCATTAGGATTGTTGACGCTGCCTGCTGAGGCAGGTGATGACTTCGCAGCTGGAGAGCTGAGTTCTGACATGCTGTTGACTTTTTGGGTGCGCTGTCTCTTTAAGAAGAATTGAGTGCGCTGTCTCTTTAAGAAGAATTGAGTGTGCCGTCTCTTTAAGAAGAATTGGGTGCGCTGTCTCTTTAAAATGCCTGGCAATAGACTGTAGCGAGTGCCTGCCGACTTTGTTGGGCACGAGGGGTTAATATTAGTTGCCACCGGTGCCGGAGACTTATTGCAGCAAATTGTTGGTTTATGCAGAGTCTGCGCTGCAGTGGGCACTTGCCGGTATTCTGTAAAGCCGGACGCAGCCGCCGGAACCTTCACTATGGCTGCACCCAGGGAACTTTCTGTTTGGTCCGACTGGCAAATTCTTCCCCTATGCAACACAGGGTGGGTTCTTCATTCCGGCTCTCACACTGAAGAGGCGTCACCGCTGGGGACTGACTGGGCAGAGCTGCGACCACTCCTCTATGATAGAGGACACACTATATAAGAGCTCTATGATAGAGAACACACTATATAAGAGCTCTATGATAGAGGACACACTATATAAGAGCTCTATGATAGAGGACACACTATATAAGAGCTCTATGATACAGGACACACTATATAAGAGCTCTATGATACAGGAAACACTATATAAGAGCTCTATGATACAGGACACACTATATAAGAGCTCTATGATACAGGACACACTATATAAGAGCTCTATGATAGAGAACACACTATATAAGAGCTCTATGATAGAGGACACACTATATAAGAGCTCTATGATAGAGGACACACTATATAAGAGCTCTATGATAGAGGACACACTATATAAGAGCTCCATGATAGAGGACACACTATATAAGAGCTCTATGATAGAGGACACACTATATAAGAGCTCTATGATAGAGGACACACTATATAAGAGCTCTATGATAGAGGACACACTATATAAGAGCTCTATGATAGAGGACACACTATATAAGAGCTCCATGATAGAGGACACACTATATAAGAGCTCCATGATAGAGGACACACTATATAAGAGCTCCATGATACAGGACACACTATATAAGAGCTCTATGATAGAGGACACACTATATAAGAGCTCTATGATAGAGGACACACTATATAAGAGCTCTATGATAGAGGACACACTATATAAGAGCTCTATGATACAGGACACACTATATAAGAGCTCTATGATAGAGGACACACTATATAAGAGCTCTATGATAGAGGACACACTATATAAGAGCTCTATGATACAGGACACACTATATAAGAGCTCTATGATAGAGGACACACTATATAAGAGCTCTATGATAGAGGACACACTATATAAGAGCTCTATGATACAGGACACACTATATAAGAGCTCTATGATAGAGGACACACTATATAAGAGCTCTATGATAGAGGACACACTATATAAGAGCTCTATGATAGAGGACACACTATATAAGAGCTCTATGATAGAGGACACACTATATAAGAGCTCTATGATACAGGACACACTATATAAGAGCTCTATGATACAGGACACACTATATAAGAGCTCTATGATAGAGGACACACTATATAAGAGCTCTATGATACAGGACACACTATATAAGAGCTCTATGATAGAGGACACACTATATAAGAGCTCTATGATACAGAACACACTATGTAAGAGCTCTATGATACAGGACACACTATATAAGAGCTCTATGATAGAGAACACACTATATAAGAGCTCTATGATACAGAACACACTATGTAAGAGCTCTATGATAGAGGACACACTATATAAGAGCTCTATGATACAGGACACACTATATAAGAGCTCTATGATACAGGACACACTATATAAGAGCTCTATGATACAGGACACACTATATAAGAGCTCTATGATACAGGACACACTATATAAGAGCTCTATGATAGAGGACACGCTATATAAGAGCTCTATGATACAGGACACACTATATAAGAGCTCTATGATACAGAACACACTATATAAGAGCTCTATGATACAGAACACACTATATAAGAGCTCTATGATACAGGACACACTATATAAGAGCTCTATGATACAGAACACACTATGTAAGAGCTCTATGATAGAGGACACACTATATAAGAGCTCTATGATACAGGACACACTATATAAGAGCTCTATGATACAGAACACACTATGTAAGAGCTCTATGATACAGGACACACTATATAAGAGCTCTATGATAGAGAACACACTATATAAGAGCTCTATGATACAGAACACACTATGTAAGAGCTCTATGATAGAGGACACACTATATAAGAGCTCTATGATACAGGACACACTATATAAGAGCTCTATGATACAGGACACACTATATAAGAGCTCTATGATACAGGACACACTATATAAGAGCTCTATGATAGAGGACACGCTATATAAGAGCTCTATGATACAGGACACACTATATAAGAGCTCTATGATACAGGACACACTATATAAGAGCTCTATGATAGAGGACACGCTATATAAGAGCTCTATGATACAGGACACACTATATAAGAGCTCTATGATAGAGGACACGCTATATAAGAGCTCTATGATAGAGGACACACTATATACGAGCTCCATGATACAGGACACACTATATAAGAGCTCCATGATAGAGGACACACTATATAAGAGCTCTATGATACAGGACACACTATATAAGAGCTCTATGATAGAGGACACACTATATAAGAGCTCTATGATAGAGGACACACTATATAAGAGCTCTATGATACAGGACACACTATATAAGAGCTCTATGATAGAGGACACACTATATAAGAGCTCTATGATAGAGGACACACTATATAAGAGCTCTATGATACAGGACACACTATATAAGAGCTCTATGATAGAGGACACACTATATAAGAGCTCTATGATAGAGGACACACTATATAAGAGCTCCATGATAGAGGACACACTATATAAGAGCTCCATGATAGAGGACACACTATATAAGAGCTCCATGATACAGGACACACTATATAAGAGCTCTATGATAGAGGACACACTATATAAGAGCTCTATGATAGAGGACACACTATATAAGAGCTCTATGATAGAGGACACACTATATATGAGCTCTATGATACAGGACACACTATATAAGAGCTCTATGATAGAGGACACACTATATAAGAGCTCTATGATAGAGGACACACTATATATGAGCTCTATGATAGAGGACACACTATATAAGAGCTCTATGATACAGGACACACTATATAAGAGCTCAATGATAGAGGACACACTATATAAGAGCTCTATGATACAGGAAACACTATATAAGAGCTCTATGATAGAGGACACACTATATAAGAGCTCTATGATACAGGACACACTATATAAGAGCTCTATGATAGAGGACACACTATATAAGAGCTCTATGATAGAGGACACACTATATAAGAGCTCCATGATACAGGACACACTATATAAGAGCTCTATGATAGAGGACACACTATATAAGAGCTCCATGATAGAGGACACACTATATAAGAGCTCCATGATAGAGGACACACTATATAAGAGCTCTATGATAGAGGACACACTATATAAGAGCTCTATGATAGAGGACACACTATATAAGAGCTCTATGATAGAGGACACACTATATAAGAGCTCTATGATAGAGGACACACTATATAAGAGCTCCATGATAGAGGACACACTATATAAGAGCTCCATGATACAGGACACACTATATAAGAGCTCTATGATAGAGGACACACTATGTAAGAGCTCTATGATAGAGAACACACTATATAAGAGCTCTATGATAGAGGACACACTATATAAGAGCTCTATGATACAGAACACACTATATAAGAGCTCTATGATAGAGGACACACTATGTAAGAGCTCTATGATAGAGGACACACTATGTAAGAGCTCTATGATAGAGGACACACTATATAAGAGCTCCATGATAGAGAACACACTATATAAGAGCTCTATGATACAGGACACACTATATAAGAGCTCCATGATAGAGGACACACTATATAAGAGCTCTATGATAGAGGACACAGTATATAAGAGCTCTATGATAGAGGACACACTATATAAGAGCTCTATGATACAGGACACACTATATAAGAGCTCTATGATAGAGGACACACTATATAAGAGCTCCATGATACAGGACACACTATATAAGAGCTCTATGATAGAGGACACACTATATAAGAGCTCTATGATAGAGGACACACTATATATGAGCTCCATGATAGAGGACACACTATATAAGAGCTCTATGATAGAGGACACACTATATAAGAGCTCTATGATAGAGGACACACTATATAAGAGCTCTATGATAGAGGACACACTATATAAGAGCTCTATGATAGAGGACACACTATATAAGAGCTCCATGATAGAGGACACACTATATAAGAGCTCCATGATACAGGACACACTATATAAGAGCTCTATGATAGAGGACACACTATATAAGAGCTCTATGATACAGGACACACTATATAAGAGCTCTATGATAGAGGACACACTATATAAGAGCTCTATGATAGAGGACACACTATATAAGAGCTCTATGATAGAGGACACACTATATAAGAGCTCTATGATACAGGACACACTATATAAGAGCTCTATGATACAGGACACACTATATAAGAGCTCTATGATAGAGGACACACTATATAAGAGCTCTATGATAGAGGACACACTATATAAGAGCTCTATGATAGAGGACACACTATATAAGAGCTCTATGATAGAGGACACACTATATAAGATCTCTATGATACAGGACACACTATATAAGAGCTCTATGATAGAGGACACACTATATAAGAGCTCTATGATACAGGAAACACTATATAAGAGCTCTATGATAGAGGACACACTATATAAGAGCTCTATGATACAGGACACACTATATAAGAGCTCTATGATAGAGGACACACTATATAAGAGATCTATGATAGAGGACACAGTATATAAGAGCTCTATGATAGAGGACACACTATATAAGAGCTCTATGATACAGGACACACTATATAAGAGCTCCATGATAGAGAACACACTATATAAGAGCTCTATGATAGAGGACACACTATATAAGAGCTCTATGATAGAGGACACAGTATATAAGAGCTCTATGATAGAGGACACACTATGTAAGAGCTCTATGATACAGAACACACTATATAAGAGCTCTATGATAGAGAACACACTATATAAGAGCTCTATGATAGAGGACACACTATATAAGAGCTCTATGATAGAGGACACACTATATAAGAGCTCTATGATACAGGACACACTATATAAGATCTCTATGATACAGAACACACTATATAAGAGCTCTATGATAGAGGACACACTATATAAGAGCTCTATGATACAGGACACACTATATAAGAGTCTATGATACAGGACACACTATATAAGAGCTCTATGATAGAGGACACACTATATAAGAGCTCTATGATAGAGGACACACTATATAGGAGCTCTATGATACAGGACACACTATATAAGAGCTCTATGATAGAGGACACACTATATAAGAGCTCTATGATAGAGGACACACTATATAAGAGCTCTATGATACAGGACACACTATGTAAGAGCTCCATGATAAAGAACACACTATATAAGAGCTCTATGATACAGGACACACTATATAAGAGCTCTATGATACAGGACACACTATATAAGAGCTCTATGATACAGGACACACTATATAAGAGCTCTATGATACAGGACACACTATATAAGAGCTCTATGATAGAGGACACACTATATAAGAGCTCTATGATAGAGGACACACTATATAAGAGCTCTATGATACAGGACACACTATATAAGAGCTCTATGATAGAGGACACACTATATAAGAGCTCTATGATAGAGGACACACTATATAAGAGCTCTATGATAGAGGACACACTATATAAGAGCTCCATGATAAAGAACACACTATATAAGAGCTCTATGATAGAGGACACACTATATAAGAGCTCTATGATACAGGACACACTATATAAGAGCTCTATGATAGAGGACACACTATATAAGAGCTCTATGATAGAGGACACACTATATAAGAGCTCTATGATACAGGACACACTATATAAGAGCTCTATGATAGAGGACACACTATATAAGAGCTCTATGATAGAGGACACACTATATAAGAGCTCTATGATAGAGGACACACTATATAAGAGCTCTATGATACAGGACACACTATATAAGAGCTCTATGATACAGGACACACTATATAAGATCTCTATGATACAGGACACACTATATAAGAGCTCTATGATAGAGAACACACTATATAAGAGCTCTATGATACAGGACACACTATATAAGAGCTCTATGATAGAGGACACACTATATAAGAGCTCTATGATAGAGGACACACTATATAAGAGCTCTATGATAGAGGACACACTATATAAGATCTCTATGATACAGGACACACTATATAAGAGCTCTATGATACAGGACACACTATATAAGAGCTCTATGATACAGGACACACTATATAAGAGCTCTATGATAGAGGACACACTATATAAGAGCTCTATGATAGAGGACACACTATATAAGAGCTCTATGATAGAGGACACACTATATAAGAGCTCTATGATACAGGACACACTATATAAGAGCTCTATGATAGAGGACACACTATATAAGAGCTCTATGATAGAGGACACACTATATAAGATCTCTATGATACAGGACACACTATATAAGAGCTCTATGATAGAGGACACACTATATAAGAGCTCTATGATAGAGGACACACTATATAAGAGCTCTATGATAGAGGACACACTATATAAGAGCTCTATGATAGAGGACACACTATATAAGAGCTCTATGATAGAGGACACACTATATAAGAGCTCTATGATAGAGGACACACTATATAAGAGCTCTATGATACAGGACACACTATATAAGAGCTCTATGATACAGGACACACTATATAAGAGCTCTATGATAGAGGACACACTATATAAGAGCTCTATGATAGAGGACACACTATATAAGAGCTCCATGATACAGGACACACTATATAAGAGCTCTATGATAGAGGACACACTATATAAGAGCTCTATGATAGAGGACACACTATATAAGAGCTCTATGATAGAGGACACACTATATAAGAGCTCTATGATACAGGACACACTATATAAGAGCTCTATGATACAGGACACACTATATAAGAGCTCTATGATAGAGGACACACTATATAAGAGCTCTATGATAGAGGACACACTATATAAGATCTCTATGATACAGGACACACTATATAAGAGCTCTATGATAGAGGACACACTATATAAGAGCTCTATGATACAGGACACACTATATAAGAGCTCTATGATAGAGGACACACTATATAAGAGCTCTATGATAGAGGACACACTATATAAGAGCTCTATGATACAGGACACACTATATAAGAGCTCTATGATACAGGACACACTATATAAGAGCTCTATGATAGAGGACACACTATATAAGAGCTCTATGATAGAGGACACACTATATAAGAGCTCTATGATAGAGGACACACTATATAAGAGCTCCATGATAGAGGACACACTATATAAGAGCTCCATGATACAGGACACACTATATAAGAGCTCTATGATACAGGACACACTATATAAGAGCTCTATGATAGAGGACACACTATATAAGAGCTCTATGATAGAGGACACACTATATAAGAGCTCTATGATAGAGGACACACTATATAAGAGCTCTATGATAGAGGACACACTATATAAGAGCTCTATGATAGAGGACACACTATATAAGAGCTCTATGATAGAGGACACACTATATAAGAGCTCTATGATAGAGGACACACTATATAAGAGCTCTATGATAGAGGACACACTATATAAGAGCTCTATGATAGAGGACACACTATATAAGAGCTCTATGATAGAGGACACACTATATAAGAGCTCTATGATAGAGGACACACTATATAAGAGCTCTATGATACAGGACACACTATATAAGAGATCTATGATAGAGGACACACTATATAAGAGATCTATGATAGAGGACACACTATATAAGAGATCTATGATAGAGGACACACTATATAAGAGCTCTATGATACAGGACACACTATATAAGAGCTCTATGATACAGGACACACTATATAAGAGCTCTATGATAGAGGACACACTATATAAGAGCTCTATGATAGAGGACACACTATATAAGAGCTCTATGATAGAGGACACACTATATAAGAGCTCTATGATAGAGGACACACTATATAAGAGCTCTATGATACAGGACACACTATATAAGAGCTCTATGATACAGGACACACTATATAAGAGATCTATGATAGAGGACACACTATATAAGAGCTCTATGATACAGGACACACTATATAAGAGCTCTATGATACAGGACACA